>NW_026526764.1:0-2000 GCF_024362965.1 Panthera pardus | reverse complement strand
TCATAATTGTAAGCACCTACTCACTGGAGAATGGGAAAAACACACTGGGTTTACCTGGAAGCCCAGTCCAGAGGAAATCTTCATCCGCAATTCAAATCAGAATGGGATACAACTGAAGATGCATTGTATGGCTCATTGTTTTCTTCTTGCAGAAGGACTGGTATTCTCCTTACTCCTTTGGGCCTGCCTACAGGCAAACTTTCCATGCTGGGCCCCTCAGAAGCTCTAGGTGTCCTCATGCACACATAATTCTGTAACACATTTGGAGCAAGGCCCCATTGCACCTCTCTATTCCTGGCACCTTTGTGCCTCCCTGTTCTCAGGGTATCTTTGCACCCCTCTAGTCTTGGGGTGCAAATCTGGCTTACCCAAACTCAGGAGTGAGCACTTTATGGCTTTGTATTTCTTTTATGCCATGTGAACCCATTTGTGTAAGCCCAGGGGATTCCTAAGCTTATCCCCCACATCTCCCCCTTTTTGTTTTTCTTGGTTCTTTTAGCATCGTGTTCCGGGACCATCATGATGAGCTTCTGGTCATTCTTTTGCTTTTGGATGGCTTGGAAGGTGATTCTGCAAAGACATAAGCAGAGACACAGTAAAAGCATTCCACTTCTCAAAGTTATCCAGAATGTGAGATGGGTGCCAGCTGTGAGAAAGGATTTAGGACATGCCACATTTCCTAAGAACCAGCCCATTCATTTTTAAGCTGGTACTCTGCATATTGCAGCTGTTGGCTCAAGTCTAAAACTATATCTAAATATCTAAATATCTAAAACTATATTGTTAGAGAGGTGGGAACAAAAGACACTGTAAAAGTGTTTCTGGACAGCATCCCAAGCTAAGGAATGCCACACAGGGAAATTTAGAGTGGAGGAAAAAGGCCTCCTGTCTTTCTTCAATAAATTATCCTGCAGCCTCAAGAGCTTCGAGGCGGGCCAAGACTTGTTTATCAGTGAAAGTCTGGCTCATGAATTGTTTGGTGGTGTTGACCATAAATTTATTAAGGACATGGGCTGTCTGGATAGTATGATGCAGGCTGATTCCAGCTACAGTGGCAGAGGTGATAACACCTACTGCTGCTAGGATGCCCGCGGTTAACAGGCCAACAATTCTTTTCTGCCTTGCAGCAGTGTACCAGTATTGAACAAGCTTGGAAAGCGTGCCTAGTCTTAGTGGGTGCATACAGGGCTCATAGATATTAACAGGAACCCAGGTTGAGATAGGCTCTCTACTAAAGAGAGAGGAGATGTTTAATTGGGTGATGTTATCATTACTTACGCAGGACATAAGCCAACCTTGGGAGGTAGAGACATTATAATTATTTTCTAGTTGTCGGATCTGTAAGGTGGAGGTCGCAAAGAGAACATAGGGAGAAAGGATGCAAATAGTGGTCCATGCGAATTGGTTATTGAACAGGGAGACCCAAGTTAGATTAGCGTGTTGTTTCACATAAATGTCACCATGGCTAATAGTACGAGTGAGGAAGGGAAGACGTAGCTTCCAAAGATTAACATGCCAAGGTCCTTTTAATTTCCCTTTATGTGCACAAATTACAGGGCCAGACAAGCCTCCGTTTTCTCAAAAAATATCCTCCCTATTAAGCTGGCCAAAGGTTATGGTCTTATTAGAATATTTTGTTTCAAGATGTCCTCCAGGACCCCTGTCAGTAATAGTCCAATTACCCCAGTGAAGATTATGCTCAGTTTCTCCATAAGGTTGTCCAGGGGATAATATTCCAGGGGGTGGGGGGGCGGGTCTGAATATTTGAGACTAGAGCATGCTATAACATTAGGAGTATGAGATGTGCTTGTTTTTTGAGGTATATCAAAGCTTGTGGCTGAGAAAAAGGTAAAACTGTCCTTGTAGAGGTTTGGGGCTGTACTTGGCGAAAGCCAGTTGATTTTTAGTTTAATACAAGCAGAAAAGTTGTTGAGGTCGGTAACACACATAAGGAGGTGCTGAAGTAAGCCACCATTGAAGTCTTGGCATATAAAGCCAGT
>NW_026526763.1:0-21000 GCF_024362965.1 Panthera pardus | reverse complement strand
ATTAGTTGTTGGTGTTGGGGGAGAAAGGTTGTTCTGTTGCTGAGAACTCAGTGCTTAGCAGGATTGTGTTGGCCCAGATGGTCACTCCCTGCTCTCACCACCTCCAGGAATGCCTGAACATACTTCATTCTGAGACTCTAATGGTTTGCCCATGCAAAGTCTATACTTGGAGAGGTAAGGATAGAAAAAGTAAACATAGTAACTAAAACACCAGAACTCATTTCCACAGACGTGGATATGAGTCAGGAGCCAGACAAGAGCCTCCAAGTCACCACTGTTATATCACTGAAGGAAGGGAATGGAAAAGAGTGACAGCCCTTTTGCACACAGGGCCCCTAAGTTTAGCTCAAGGATGTTCTCCTTAGATGTGGCCCACTTATGTTGGCGATGACACCAACCTTGCCTCAGGAAAAGTGTTAGTGCCCTCATGTGAAGCTTTCTACCATTTTCCTCTGAGATGAAGTCATTTGGCCCTCGGTGCCTCCCTTCAGATTCCATTGCTCTTACATTAATGAAGATTGCATTAGGGAACATTGACAGACATAATCGGGGAACATTTTCTGATTTTAATCATAGAGTTGTGACTAGTTCCCAGTAACCTGAAATAGGCTGGGCAACGGGAGTCCATGGAACACTTCTGCAAGACAAGCCTTAACCAAAAGAGGCACAGGGGCTTTGAATGTGGTCAGCAGAAGAGGTTTGCATGTGCACAGGGGCGGATGATGTTGGGAAGGATCCTAAGCGCTTTCTGGAGCAAGGGCCTAGGGTCAAATTCAGCAGCTACAGGGCTGTCCTCAGACAGTGCCCAGTAATTCCTGGGGAGCCTACACTCACACCATGTGTCATCACATAGCAGTTAATTTCTGCTATCAAAAAGTAAAGATTGACCTTCTGCCAGGAAAACTATGTTTTTGGTAGGGTTCTGTTGGCATAGGACCATTTTCTTGCTCTCTGTCCACTCCTTTCAGGGAAGCCTGAACTACTGACCTCCTGAGACCCTTGGGGTTCATGCATGTCAAGTCCATTCACCAAGCAGCTTAGGGCACAAAAATATTCAAGGACCGAAATACCAAACCCGAATCTGCAGACTTGCCAGGAGCAAGACCCTATCTTGTGACTCACAGTGGTATCTGTCTACAGAAAAGCAGTGCTTGAAAGCTGGATATGGCTTTACACATTCCAGACCTTCTTGAAATTGGTTGGGGTGCATGATTTTTGCTTCCATAATTCTCTGCTATAGCTAGCAGATGTTCCACTTCTCTTCAGGCAGGCCACAGGTCTTTCTTACTCCTTCGATACCAAACTTGCCCAGGGAATTGTGCCTGTAACATTATCTACAGCTTCATTATGCTCTCACATGAGATGATGAACTCTAGGTCTCAGTGAATCCTTTTCAATTCTCTTACACTTATCCTAGCCATGTGTTCACTGGGAGACTTTTAGTGCCAGAGTATGGCAGCAGTTTTCTCCAATTTTAATTGTGGAGTCATGCCAAGTTCCCATAAGTTTGGAATAGCTTTAGGAACAGGTGCACCTTGGGTATCTTCCACATCTACCTTGGGAACAGGAGGTATTGGGCACTTGATTGTGTTAAGCACAGGAGGATTGCTTGTGGGTAAGAGCAGGTGATATTTTGTTGAGAGACAGTTGGCCTCACTTCTGTGAGAAAAGCTGATGGAGATGTGGCCTTCAGGGACACATTCAGAGGAAAAAATCCCACAGATTGAGCTGATTAACTCCCAGAGAGCATATATGAATATTGTCTTTCTACCCCCAGAACAACTAATTTCTGATATCAAGAGGAAAATACTTCCCTCCTAAAAAGTTGGGGAGTTTTTTTTGTTCAGTGTCGGTTTGTTCAGTGTTTATTGCTGTGCTCTGTGCCCCTGCCATAGACTACATGAACATCCTGCTTTCTGAGCCTCTAAGTGTTCCCGTGTGTCCTTTCCATTTTACAGCAGGTAAACATGAAAGAAACTACTCAAAACCCTAAAACTCAGAACCCAGTCCCACAGCCTTGGGCATCAGCCCATATTGAGACTCTGCCCCAAAAATCATACTGCTTTTACCCTCTGGCAGCAAAAGCTGCAAAGCTGGCAGGTGTCCTAGCTTTCCTACACTGTTCGAATTCAAATTTAGGGCTTTTATGCTACTTTAGGACTCCTAGGGGGAAGTAAAATATGTTCCACTTCTCTACGGTGCCCAGGTTTTCCCTAGTCCCAGGATTTCAACCTTCTCTGGGAGTTGTGCCAGTCACTTCATTCAGAGTTTTATTCTATTGTCATCTGAGACAATGAATTTGGAACAAATTCATCCCTTCCAATTCCCTTGATCTTTTTCTAAGCAGGTTTTCCTGTGAGGGACTGAGAGTCCTAGCCTGGAAGTCTCTAGGATTTTCATTGTGTAGTCCTGATGTTACTGAATCAGGCTGGAATACAGGCGGAAAAACCAAGTGGCATTCAGAGATCTTGGTGGATCAGAGATTTATTTAACACTGGCGGGCTCAGAGGAGACCATTTCTCCAAAGTTCTGAGCGTCGAATGCAAGCGGGAAGTGTAATTTATAGTTGTCAGCCTCCATATTTGTGGGGGAGGGTGGTTTCACTCGTGGGGAAAACAGGGCAAGAAGGACCTGCAAGAGGGGTTTCTAAGCCAGAGACCAGAGCTTGTTGTAGTCCCATCAGCCATCTTGTGTAAACTTTATTCATTTTCCCAACATTCCCCCCTTTGATGCCTTTTTAAAAATCTTTTATTAGGCATCACTTTTTAGTTCTAATGATTGGTACCCTCGGAGGGTTAAAATATGTGCTGCAGTTTGGCGAGCAACAGTGTTTCCAATAAAACTTACCAGGGTATTTAGTATACAGGGGCCAAAGGTCACAAGTAAAATTATGGAAAAGAGGGGCCCCACCAGGGCAGGGAGCCAGGATGCCCAGTCTGTGAGATCCCATTCTCTCGATTGAGTATTTTCCTGGTGTCTACATTGAATTCTTTCCTTGAGTCCCTTAACCTTAGTTTTAACTATTTCTGACAGGTTTACAAAATAGCAAAATTCCTCCTCCAGAAAGATACAAGTCCCTCCTTTTTCTGAAGTGAGGAGGTTGAAGGCTCACCTATTTTGGAGGAACACTGCCACCAGGGAGTTTATTTGGCTTTGTAAGGTTACCACAGAATCTGCCACCCATTCCATGTTTTCATTTATCTCTTCAGATAGTCTATGGTATAGTTCTACAGATGAACCTATGTCCCCTATTTTGGTTCCTATTCCTGTCACAATTCCTGCTCCTATAAGAACAGGTAGCAGGATTGCCCATTTAGCCTGGGACTTGGGGCTAAACACTGTTAGGAATTGATCTTCAGTGTACACGGATATCTCTGGGGTTAGGAGGATGGAAAAACATATCTGAGTCCAGTTGGCCTCTAAGCATCGGTAGGCCAAATTAAAACACAGATAGAACACTCCAGGGGTTGAACATAGGGTTGTATTCCTCTTTAAAGTTATATTTCTTTCACACAGAGAGGTACCGTTCATACATCAGGAACTGTACAGATTAGATTGTTGTCATTTGTGAGACGGATCCCAGTGGCCAGGAGTCCAATTAATACAGAGGTGTTGGTTTTTAGATTTTCAGGAGCTTCCCATGTTAAAGGGATAGGAGTGGCTAGGTAAGCTCTTTGGCTGAGGGCCATCACATCCAGCAGGTTTGGGTGTGATTATCTATTTTATGGAGGACTTGTAGAGTTGGCCCAATGCTGGAGTGGTATTTGATTGACGGATGAAAGGTTCATTCCCTGGTAGGCTGCCAGGGGAGTGGTTGCCTTTGTGGCTTGTATTACCCTATCCTGGGTATCCTATAACTTTTTGAAAGGCCCTGTCTTGCACACCTCCTCTGTCTGAGATCCCCCATTGGGGAAGGGAAGTGTAGCAAGCTTGCTTCCCTCTCTGGAGGCCCTCGTTGTGACATGTGTTCCTGAAATTTTGGGTTATCTCTATGGTCCAATACTTAGTCCTTGGGGCAGTGGGTGACTGACAGAGTGGGTGTTTCTCCCTTGTAAAAATCTTTGTGGAGGGAGGTGAAGGTACTGAATGCCCTTGACCCCTTTATTGTCATATAACAACCCTGGGGGCAAAGTGGTTAAGTGGCAGTTGTGAGGGTGAGAGAGGTTATCATAATATAGAGGCAATACTTAATAATGCTCCCATCCATAAGATAAGGTATGTGAGATCCAGCATGCATCTTTTGTCCCATGTCCAGCTTGTTGGTGCAGTCTCTATCAGCCCAACAGTAAGAAGTAAGATCAGGGCTATGATACCAGTGAGGGGAAAGGGCTGGCAGAGTTGCATCCAAACCCCTGGGCTTGGTCCACATGTTGATTCCTCAAGATTCTTCTGTGTGCAGGCCAGCCAGCTTCTGGGTGTGGCTGGAGCAGGGCTGGAGATCTCAGGGGCCAGTGTCTTTTTGAGGGTCAGTTTAAGTAGGTTGACTGGATCTGGATCGCTTCTCCAGGTTGAGGGTTCCTCGGAGGTGGCCTTCTTAGCTCTGGAGTGATTGACCCATGGGGTGATACCTGAAACTGAATCCTCTATTTGGTTGTATGTCTATAAATTCCATCTCTAAATCTTTGAAAGGGGCGGGTTTCTGGTAACTGTCAGATCAGGCGTAGGGAAGATATGGTTTGCATATTTACAGATCCATTCCAGTTGTTTAAATAATCAGACACCATGGTGTATCATTATTCCCATAGAATAACAAGTACAGAAGATTGCCTATACATGAAATACTATGACAATTTTTATGAAGTTTACCTCAAGTTGTCTAGTTTAGGCAAACAAAAAACATTTAAAGGCAATCATAACTAGAATTTAACATCCATAACGGTGCATTGTTGAAACATAGTTGTTCTGTCTAAAATCCTCCTCTCCAGAGATAGCCAAATTGAGACCAATGCATTTGCAGAACAAATCCAGTCCTAACAAATCTGGCCTAATTATTTACATAAGGTCAGCAAGAGTAGCGATTGATCATGAGGATCTTTTAAAGCTTGCTTTGTTGGAACCTTTTATAAGGAATCTCTGGGCTGAACTTTTAGTAGTCTCTCCAGGCCAGAAGCCAAGCCAAATACTTGCCATAAGACAGGCCTTCAATACCTGTAGAATTGAGTGAATGAGGTCCTCAAGATATCCTGAGGTTCCTGCACCTGCCAGGAAGTGACCTTCTTTACTTACCTGGTGAGGCTGCTGGGAGAACTGTAAGCAAGGCACCAGACCAACATTTCCAAGGGGCTTTATGGGTCCATGTTTTATAATGCCAATCCTAGTTCCTTAAAGCTGTCTAGTCATATCTGAGTTTATGAATGTCATCTTCAAATATGACATTCCAGTCAAAGCCTTGGTAAAACAACCAGTATTTTCAATAGTGACCTGTTATAAGATGAACAGATTCTTATGGAACTTATGCAAACAATTGTAATTGCCATGAAAGAAAGAATACTCATTGAGAGTTTTGAGTTTCAGGGGAATTATGTACAGAGAAAAGATAAATGCTTTAGTTTACAAGCGAATATTTTACGACATTTTTGTATATTATAGATATCTTAAGAGAAAGTTTCCTTAATCTGGAAGAGGAAACATTAGAGAAGCAGCAATATTTTCAACAAGAATCACAAAATGTTCCTAATTCTTGTTTAATTTGAATTCATCTTTTTAGTTCTGGAAATTCTTACCCATTTTAGTATTAATCTTAAAGATGTCGGATACCTGTATTTGTCCCCAAAGTCCTTTTTATAAATCTCCTTGAAGAAGAAACACGTTTTGTGAGAGAATAAGAACAATTATAAATGGCAAAATCTCAGAAATAGACACTGTTAAAGATCTGATGAGAGTTCATTATGATGCAATTGACAAAGAAATTCGGTTATTTCTGTGACACATAACATCTCAAGTAATCAGAATATTAAGTGATGACCTTATATCAAAACATTAAAATTTTAGGAATTGAATATATTTGGGCAGGTTTATCATTGTATGACAGTGCTTTTCCAAGTAACTTAGCACCCCAAATAAAAGGGCCTAATTGGTCAAGAAGACTTCATTTACCATTTAAATCCTGAGAAGTTTGTTAAAACCCCAGAAGTCATAAGTGAATCTTAAATAGGATTACAGATTATTACAAATATTACAATTTTATTTATTCAACCAAAGTTGCAATAAAAGATCCCAAAGGTGAATTGTATAGCATTATACAGTTGTTATCAAAACCTAGCTCCTTTAACATTGAGAAGTTTTAATTAAATAATCAAAGACCTGATAAAGATGAAAGCTAAAACTTTGATTTTCCTGGAGGATAAACCTTTGTTTGCATTGTATTATCAAGAGTAGATCAACAGTTCAAGAAAACTTTATCATTTGAGCAGAGAGAAAAGCAGAATTTCAAACTTATACCAGTGTACTTTAAAAGTTCCATTCATCTCAACCTTCTGCAACTTTCTTTTGCTTCTAAATTTTGTCCCAAAGCCATTTCTTTCCAAATAACCAGTCTCATTTAGCACAAAATTACTTTATTCTACCCTCAACAAAACTGTATTTCCAATTCCTTATATCTTTCTTATATACCTCCTATTTTCCTACATATAGGGTCGCTTTTTTTATATTCATCAGTCTTAAGTACACTGAGCAGAAATTTAACTCTTAGGAAACCTTAGTCTCCAATTGAGGACTTAGTAACAATTGAGAGGTATTTACACCAGAACCATTTAGATGGTAAATTCATGAACAAATTAAGTACAAAGCATGTTTTTCAATAGGTCCTTATAGCCTTGATTTCACAGCAATCAGAAGTTAAAAACACAAATGTTCAATAATCAAAGCTTTATCATACCATCCTATTTGGAAAGTTTCAGGTTACCAAGGACCTTGAAAGTTATCTAAAATATTACCCATTAAAACTTTGAGACAGACAGGAGAGGAGCCAAGATGGAAGAACAGCATGGAAGCTTTTTGTGTGTCTCGCATCCGTGAAATACAGCCAGATCAACACTAAACCATTCTACACACCTAGAAAACCAATTGGAAGATTAACACAACAATCTGCACAACCTGAACCACAGAACTCAGCAGGTACATGACATCTGAAGAGCTGAACTTGGGGACCAAGAAACCCCAAAAGGTAGGGAACTGCTTTTGCGGGTGGAGAGAGGATGGAGACTGGGGAGTGGGGGAGCACACAGGAAAAGCACCCCTCCACAAAAGAAGCTGGAGAGAAAGTAAAAAATTAGAAACAGCCACAGGCACTAAACTAAAAAGGGAGAAAGGAGAAAGGAGAGGGTTTAAATTCCATGAAGACTGTAAACAAGGGGAGCACAAAGGCTGCAACTCCGCGCAGTTCGATACCTGCCGGTGCTCTGGTGGGAAAGGTGAGTCCCCAGAAACAGAGTGGGGTCTGGGAGGTTCTCGAGCCACATGGAGAAAAGCGGTTCCACTGTTGGAAGGACATTTGGTAGAGACTGTTGAAGCCACCTGGTTGCAGCAGACCCCGGAAGACAGCCACATTCACTGGTGCTGGGGCAAGGTTGTTGAGGGTGAAGCCTGGTGTCAGATGTGTGTTGTGATTTTCCATGGTTCCTGAAATGCTGAGGCTACACTCGTGATTTTTTTGTGAAGGCGGGCTGGCACCTGGCTGCAATCTTGGGCACCGGCAACAGTGGGCGTTCCTGGGTGCAGCCATTTGGCCATCGCTCTGTAAGACCCTCCCGCAGAGGGGCGGAGTGGGTCAAAGCTGCAGTCCTTTGGAAGTAAGGGGCGGGGGAAAACAGCCACATCTGAGACAAAACTTGGGAGAGAGGTACTGCCTGGGGCCTGGTCACAGACGTGGAAAAGTGCGGAGTGGATGAGACCTGAAGACAGAGGACCAGTTCATGACTGCTGATCCAGGAGAACAGACTGGGTGGCTGGGTGGTGCCATTTTTTCACTGCTCCCGCACATGGGCATGCGCACCCATGAGCACCGCAACAATCCACCCCAGTTGGCTAGCAGCACCATCTGGGGGGAGCAGAGCTGTTACACCAAGCCCTGCCCAACTGGGCCAACTTCACTCTTCAAGAACACAAACCTCACTGCCGGCTTAATCTATGGACTATAAAGAGCTACATGGACTGACCTCTAGGAGAAAACAAAGCAATTTCAGTCCTACTTCAATCTGTTAGCAGGTTCATCTATTCAATTTTTTTTCTTTCTTTCTCCTTTTTCTCTTTTACGATTCTTTTCTTTTTCTTGAAGACAGAAAGAGAAAAAACTCATTTTTATTTTCAATTTTTATTAAAAATATCTGTCTTTAATTTTTATTACTATATTTTTTACTTTTGTGTATTTTTTTTCAAATTCTACTTTACTTCCATCATTTTATTTTAGTCTATTTCAGTGTACTCACCTTTTCAAATTTTTAATTTCTTTTTTTTTCTTTTTTCTCTTTTTCATTTCTTTTTCTTGATGAAGAAAGAGAAAATTTTCATTTTTACTTTCAATTTATTTTTAAAATATTTTTATTTAATTCTTATTACTATATTTTTTGCTTTTATGTAAATTTTTTCAAATTCTATGTTACTCCCATCATTTAATTTCAGTCTACTATAGTGTATTCACTTTTTCAAATTTTCAAATGATTTCCTTTTTGGTCTTTTCCTTTTTTTATTTTTTATCTTTTTTCTTTTTCATTTCTTTTCTTTTTTCTTAAATACAGAAAATGAAAAAAATCATATTTCTTTTTAATTTTTATTAAAAATATTTTTCTATAATTTTTCCTACTATATTATGTACGTTTGTGTATTTTAGTCTACTTTAGTGTATTCATTTTTTCAAATTCTCAATTTCCTTTTTTTCTCTTCCCCCATCTTTTTTTTGTTTGTTTGTTTCTCTAATCTGTCAATCCACTTTCTAAACCCAGACCAAAATACACCTAGGATCTAGCATTATCTGTTCGATTTTTGTGTGGGTGTAGTTTTAATTTTAGTATTTTTAAATTTCAATTTTCTACCTCATTAATTCCTTTTCTCCCTTCAAAATGACAAAACGAAGGAATTCACCCCAAAAGAAAGAGCACGAAGAAATGACAGCCAGGGATTTAACCAACACAGACATAAGCAAGATGTCTGAACCAGAATTTAGAATCACGATAATAGGAAGACTAGCTGGAGTCAAAAATAGATTAGAATCCCTTTCTGCAGAGATAAAAGAAGTAACAAATAGCCAGAATGAAATTAAAAATGCTATAACTGAGCTGCAATCACGGATGGATGCAATGGCGGCAAGGATGGACAAGAGAGAACAGAGAATCAGTGATATAGAAGACAAACTTATAGAGAATAATGAAGCAGTGAATAAGAGGGAGATTAAGGCAAAAGAGCACGATTTAAGAATCAGTGACTCATTAAAAAGGAACATCAGAATCATAGGGGTCCCAGAGGAGGAAGAGAGAAAACTAGGGGTAGAAAGGTTATGTGAGCAAATCATAGTGTAAAATTTCCTAACCTGGGGAAAGAAACAGAAATCAAAATCCAGGAAGCACAGAGGACTCCCATAAGATTCAACAAAAACCGACTATCAACAAGGCATATATAGTCAAGTTCACAAAATACTCAGGGAAGGAGAGAATCATGAAAGCAGGAAGGGAAAAAAAAGTCCCTAACCTACAAGGGAAGACAGATCAGGTTTGCAGAAGACCTATCCACAGAAACTTGGCAGGCCAGAAAGGAGTGGCGGGATATATTCAGTGTGCTGAATCAGAAAAATATGCATCCAATAATTCTTTATCCAACAATGCTGTCATTCAAAATAGAAGGAGAGATAAAAAGTTTCCCAGACAAAAATTAAAGGAGTTTGTGAACACTAAACCAGCCCTACAAGAAATATTAAGGGGGACTCTCTGAGGGGAGAAAAGATGAATATATATATATATATCAACATCAAAAAAAAAAAAAAAAGATTAGAAAGGTCCAGAGAACACCACCAGAAACTCCAACTCTACAAGCATGATAATGGCAATAAATTCATATCTTTCAGTACTCACTCTAAACATCAGTGGACTCAGTGCTCCAATCAAAATACATAGGATAACAGAATGGATAAGAAAACAAGACCCATCTATATGCTGTTTACAAGAGACCCAATTTACACCTAAAGATACCTACAGATTGAAAATAAGGGGGTGGAGAACTATCTATCATGCTAATGGTCAACAAAAGAAAGCCAGAGTAGCCATACTTATATCAGACAATCTAGACTTCAAAATAAAGACTGTATCAAGAGATGCAGAAGGGCATTGTATCATAATCAAGGGGTCTATAGACCAAGAAGACCTAACAATTGTAAACATTTATGTGCCAAATGTGGCAGCACTCAAATATCTAAATCAATTAATCAGAAACATCAAGAAACTCATCGATTACTAATACCATAATAGTAGGAGACTTCAACACCCCACTCACAGCAATGGACAGATCATCTAATCAAACAATCAATAAGGAAACAATGGCTTTGAATGACACATTAGACCAGATGGACTTAACAGATATATTCAGAACATTTCATCCTAAAGGAGCAAGGTATACATTCTTCCCCGGTGCACATGGAATGTTCTCCAGAATAGACCATATACTGGAACATAAATCAGCCCTAAGTACAAAAAGATTGAGATCATACCGTGCATATTTTCAGACCACAACACTATGAAACTCGAAATCAACCACGAGAAAAAACTTGGAAAGGTAACAAATACTTGGAGACTGAAGAACATCCTACTAAAGAATGAATGGGCTAACCAAGCAGTTAAAGAAGAAATTAAAAGTATATGGAAGTCAATGAAAATGATAACACCACAACCCAAAACCTCTGGGACGCAGTAAAGGCAGTCATAAGAGGAAAGTATATAGCAATACTGGGCTTCCTAAAGAAGGAAGAAAGATCTCAGATACACAACCTAACCTTACGCCTTAAGGAGCTGGAAAAAGAACAGCAAATAAAACCCCAAACCAGCAGAAGACAGGAAATAATAAAGATTAGAGCAGAAATTAATCCTATTGAAACCAAAAAAAAAAAAAAAACCAGTAGAACAGATCAATGAAACCAGAAGCTTGTTCTTTGAAAGAATTAACAAAATTGATAAACCACTAGCCACTTTGATCAAAAGAAAAAGGAAAGGACCAAAATAAGGAAAATCATGAATGAAAGAGGAGAAATCACAACCAACACAGCAGAAATAAAAACAATAATAAGAGAATATTATGAGCAATTATATGCCAATAAAATGGGAAATCTGGAAGAAATGGACAAATTCCTAGAAACCTATACACTACCGAAACTGAAACAGGAAGAAATAGAAAATTTGAACAGACCCATAACCGGTAAGGAAATCGAATGAGTAATCAAAAATCTGCCAAAAAACAAGAGTCCAGGGCCAGATGGCTTTCCAGGGGAATTCTACCAAACATTTAAGGAAGAGTTAACACCTATTCTCTTGAAACTGTTCCAAAAAATAGAAATGGAAGGAAAACTTCCAAACTCTTTCTATGAAGCCAGCATTACCCTGATTCCAAAACCAGAGAGAGACCCCACTTAAAAGGAGAACTATAGACCAAATTCCCTGATGAACATGAATGCAAAAATCTTCAAGATGTTAGCCAACCGGATCCAACAAAACATTAAAAAAATTACTCACCACAACCAAGTGGGATGTATACCTGAGATGCAGGGCTGGTTCAATATCTGCAAAACAATTAACATGACTCATCACATCAATAAAAGAAAGGACAAGAATCATATGATCCTCTCAATAGATGCAGAGAAAGCATTTGACAAAATACAGCATCCTTTCTTGATAAAAACCCTCAAGAAAGTAAGGATAGAAGGATCATACCTCGAGATGATAAAAGCCATATACATGTGACCCAATGTTAATATCATCCTCAATGGGGAAAAACTGAGAGCTTTCCCCCTAAGGTCAGGAAGAAGACAGGGATGTCCACTCTTGCCACTGTTATTCAGCATAGTATTGGAAGTCTCAGCCTCTGCAAGCAGACAACATAAAGAAATAAAAGGCATCCAAATCGTCCAGGAGGAGGTCAAACTGTCACTCTTGGCAGATGACATGATACTATATATGGAAACCCCAAAAGATTCCACCAAAACTGCTATAACTGATTCATGAATTCAGCAAAGTTACAGGATATAAAATCAATGCACAGAAATCGGTTGCATTCCTATACACCAACAATGAAGCAGCAGAAAGAAAAATCAGGGAATCGATGCCATTTACAGTTGGACCAAAACCCATAAAATACCTAGGAATAAATCTAACCAAAGAGGTGAAAAATCTATACACAGAAAACTATAGAAAGCTGATGAAAGAAATTGAAGAAGACACAAAGAAATGGAAAAAGATTCCATGCCCCTGGATAGGAAGAACAAATATTGTTAAAATGTTGATGCTACCCAAAGCAATCTACATATTCAACGCGATCCAAATCAAAGTAACACCAGCATTCTTCACAGAGCTAGAAAAAATAATCCTAAAATTTGTATGGAACCAGAAAAGACCTCGCCGAATAGCCAAAGCGATCTTGAAAAAGAAAACCAAAGCAGGAGGCATTACAATCCCAGACTTCAAGCTATACTACAAAGCTGTAATCATCAAGCCAGTGTGGTACTGGCAGCAGAACACTCAAATCATGGAATAGAATAGAGAACCCAAAAATGGACCCACAAACGTATGGACAAATAATCTTTGACAAAGCAGGAGAGAATATCTAATGGAATAAAGACAGTCTCTTCAGCAAGTGGTGCTGGAAAACTGGACAGCGATATGCAGAATGAACCTGGACCACTTTCTTACACCATACACACAAAAAACTCAAAGTGGATGAAAGACCTGAATGTAAGACAGGAAGCCATCAAAATCCTCGAGGAGAAAGCAGGCAAAAACCTCTGATCTTGCCTGCAGCAATTTCTTACTCAACACGTCTCTGGAGGCAAAGGAAACAAAAGCAAAAATGAACTACTGGGACCTCATCAAAATACAAAGCTTCTGCACAGCGAAGGAAACAATCAGCAAAACTAAAAGTCAACTGACAGAATGGGAGAAGATATTTGCAAATGAGATCAGATAAAGATTTAATATCCAAAATCTACAAAGAACTTATCAAACTCAACACCCAAAACAAATAATCCAGGTAAGAAATGGGAAAAAGACATGAATAGACACTTCTCCAAAGAAGACACCCAGATGGCCAACCTATACATGAAAAAATGCTCAACATCATTCATCATCAGGGAAATACAAATCAAAACCACAATGTGATACCACCTGACACCTGTCAGAATGGCTAACATTGGCAACTCAGGCAACAACAGACGTTGGCGAGGATGCAGAGAAAGAGGATCTCTTTTGCATTGTTGGTGGGAATGCAAGCTGGTGCAGTCACTCTGGAAAACAGTATGGAGGTTTCTCAAAAAACTATAAATAGAACTACCCTACAACCCAGGAATTGCCCTACTAGGCATTTATCCAAGGGATACAGGTGTGCTGTTTCAAAGGGACACATGCACCCCCATGTTTATAGCAGCACTATCAACAATAGCCAAAGTATGGAAAGAGCCCAAATGTCCAAAGATGAATGAATGGATAAAGAAAATGTGGTATACACACACACACACACACACACACACACACACACACACACACTGGAGTATTACTCAGCAATCAAAAATAATGAAATCTTGCCATTTGCAACTACGTGGATGGAACTGGAGGGTATTATGCTAAGTGAAATTAGTAAGAGAAAGACAAAAATCATATGACTCCACTCATATGAGGACTTTAAGAGACAAAACAGATGAACATAAGGGAAGGGAAACAAAAATAATATAAAAACAGGTAAGAGGACAAAACAAAAGAGAATAATAAATATGAAGAACAAACTGAGGGTTGTTGGAAGGATTGTGGGAGGCGGGATGGGGTAAATGGGTAAGGGGCATTAAGGAATCTACTGAAATCATTGCTTCACTATATACTAACTAATTTGGCTGTAAATTTAAAAAAATAAAAAATAAAGTTAAATAAAAAAAACTTTGAGACAGACAAAATTAATTGTCATTAACAAATTGCAACAGAGGTAACATGAGCTTATTTGACCTTTGCTCATAACTTTAAAGACAGGTCCAATAAACTAAATTAGTTTATACACCGAATATGTTTCACCTGCATCCACCTAAAAGTCAATTTTTCCCCATTGTCAAATTTCATTTGGGGCACCAGTGGTGGTATCTGAAATGGGTAGTCCAAGGGGGGTGCAATTTGCTCCTTGACTTGGAGAATGGAAGGATGAACCAGTGGTGCCTGAGACACTAAGGATGTTATAGGACCACACCCAAGTTGGTACAGAAAAATGAGGGGAATGGGAAGGCAGAAACAGCAACTGCTTGGGAATATTCCTTAAAGTCCCTGTGCTGAGGTAGACTAACCGCAGTTGGCTCCAATTATAGCTGTTAACCTGGGAAATGAGGGAGAATTTCTCACACCTATTAAGCAGAGGAACAGGGAGAGAAAGTCAGCATCCCCTTTTAGTCTGGTTCCATCTAGGCTAGACCAATAAGGTCCTCTTCTCGAGGTTCCTTCTGATATCTGCTGGGTTTTTGGGACTTTCCTGGTTGGGACTCTTATTCTTTTTAATGTCCTTTCCCCTTGCAGTAGGTTCACATTTATGGCCTTCTCAGTCCCTGCTCTAATCTCCTGGAGAGCCTCTTGATACCAACAGATGTGGACCAGCATCTGGAGAGTGGCTGGATCTGGCCGAGGGTGCAATCTGGCTGCAGGTCCTTGTGGGGGAGCGTTCTCTGGCCCAGAAGTGAGGAGAGATGGGCAGCAGTGGCAGTGGCAGTGACAGTGCAATGGTGGCAGCAGCGGAAAGACACATGGGGGGAAGAGTTTCAAACTCAGGGTAGGGGAGGGAGACTACTGAATCATGAGGAGGCCCAACACTAGGGGAGTGGTGGGTGGCTTCTTTGGATCCCTGGGTGAGTCTCAGGATAAAGTGGCTAATCCTTTGCCTGTCTCTGCTTGCTTGTCCTGACCCCACAATGCTCCCGTGAAGCAGAGTCACAAAGACAGACAGAGGGACAGGGGCACCCCCTCCAATGAAGAGACCAGCCAGATGCCTGCCTGGCCATGTCCCAAAGGAACTCAGGTGATGCTCACCCTACAGATCCCAGCCCTGGGGCCCACAATCAGAAAGCACTCTGATATCACCACAGACTGAGCACCATCCATCGTGGAATCACAGATAGGCCCACTCCGACTCCATGGGCCCCTGGAGACCCAAGGGCGCCTGCCCATGGAGCCACAGAATCAAACTCAGCAGGTAAGCTAGACTGAGTCGCATGTTCACACGCACATACACACCAGAGGTTATTACATTCCCTCCCATAGAATTCCTACCTGTGAGACTTATGAAGTCTAGGGGAATGATCAGGTCTCCCTTCCACTCTTGTGAGTGGGACTGACTAGATTACCAGTTCTGATGTTGGGTCCAGGTTCTTACTTGCCAAGTCTCCTTGAGTCGGGCGGGAATGGCAGAAGGGGGCTGGACTGAGGCGACAGAGAGGGAGACTGCCGAAATGCAGGCAGAGCACACACTCTCTGTCGAGATCCCTCATTCCCTCACTGCCTCATCGTTCTCCCAAACCAGCGGCAACAATGGGCCAGTGCGGTTGAGTTTCCCATTCAGGGAACCACATTTTTTTTTTTTTACAGAACAAGGCTGGTATGCTGGAGGAAAATGAAGTGGCACTAGGAGATCTTGGTGGATCAGAGATTTATTTAACACTGGCAGGCTCAGAGGAGATTGTTTCTCCAATGATCTGAGCCTGGAATGCAAGGAGGAGGGTAATTTATAGTCGTCAGCTTCTAGATCTGTGGGATTTTTCATGCTCACAGCAAACAAAGGAAGAAGAACCCAGAGGAGGGGTTTCTAATCTAGAGACCAGAGCTTATTTTAGCCCCAACCACCATTTTTGGTGCAGTACTTTATTCACTTCTCCAACACACACATAATGTATCTATTCTGATCCCCGAGCTGTGTTTTTAGGAGGCTTAGAGTCACATTAAAATGTGGTAGGGCTTTCAGTCACACAGCAAATGCCCAGGGATTGTTAGCTGGCTCCCACTCCATTCCTATGCTAGCCTAGAGCAATCCATTTCTGACATCTCCAAATAATGATTAACTACCTTGACTGACCTTGTGGGGCTTGGCATTGATGGTTACCCAGGTTGCCTCTCTCCCCTGGCTACTTGGGATGCCTTCACATGAAAAGCAAATGGTTCCCATATAAGCATTCAGCCTCCATAAGTGCCCAGGGCATTGCCTGTTCAAGGAACACTTCCAAAGTGCCTGATTCCAAAGACATAAGTGTGAAAATCCGTTATACCAAAACCACTAGTGACTATCCACTGTAGGTTAGGGTAAGAAATCCACTCAGTGACAAAAGATTCTCATCCCTTTATGAAGTCCCAAAGGAAGAATTCTTGCAAAACTGGTTACCAGGGTAGCCAATAGAGGATTCCTTTGCCCCAGCCAAGAGGTGTTTCTCATGCCCAAGTCAGCCAGCTTGTCAAAAGAGTGTGCTGGTCATTTCATTCTCAGATTTATTCCATTCTCAATTGAAATGGAACTTAGGCACTTTTTCCCTTTTTCAAACTAGGTCTTCCCTGTGAGACATTCACAGCCAGTGTCCAAGAGGTATCTCCTCTACTTTTAACTAGACAGTAGCATTGGCCTCAAATTCCTCAGAGATAGGTTGAGCAACAGGGCCCCTTGGGACCTGAATTTCCTAACTCTATTGACAAAGGGAGGCCTAAAGCACTGCAAGGTGCCCAGAACAGAATTTCTTCCCATAGGCTAAGTCCAGAGGAGCTGGGATGGAGCTGGCCTCCCTTATGGGACCAGAAGGAGCTTAGCTACCCATTTCTCTCTCATCATTATGCCATCCTCTTCTGCAGCAAAAAACTTGGGCATTGTCTCCATTGCCATCCCCTGGCACTTTCTCTACTAGGCAATTACTGTGGGGATTCAGGGCCAGAGTGTAAGAGCCATGTCCTCTCTTGTCATGTGGGGAGTCAGGCCACGTCCTCCCAACTTGCAGAAAAGTTAGGCAACATGGGCCCCCCCATAGGGCTTGCCTTTCAGCCTTCCCGTTGGCCACAAAAGACATAAAGCTTTGGAAGGAGCCTGGCACAGAATGTTTGCATGTAGGCAGGGACAGAGGAGTGGGATGGAGCCAGTCTCAGTTCTGCAGAAAGGGGAAATGAAGCTAGGCACCAAATTATCGGATAATATAAGTTATATCCTATATATCTCTTAAAATAAAAACTCTGGCTTTCCATATGTTCCCATCTCCTTTCGGATTATCTAAGGAGGTCACACTCAGGAGCAATGGGGTCGTCACTCACATTAGAAGCACTCGGGTATTAATGGAGAGTTCCCTGTCACTTCCTGAGCTAACCAAGAGCAATCAGTTTCTGACATAACAAAGAAAAACATGCTCTCCTTTGACTGAACATGTGGTGCTTGATAGGCTGAAGGTGGCATGGGGATATTTACCCTGATTATGTTCCACACTGGGCTTATTGAGCTGCCTTCATGCTGAAAAAACAGAAGCCCCCCAGATGGGCATGTTGCTCCCAGATACTGGTCAGTGCAGAAAGAGCCCAGGCAAAGTCTTCTGCCTGGTTCCAAACACTTGAAGGTCCACAGGGAGACCGACCTTGAGTCACTGAAGGAATATTGCATCTATACTTGATGGAAAGGGCAGGAGAAAAGGCAATAGACCGAATTCCTGGCTTACCAACCTTATGGATTAACATTTATTGCAGTGGGGTGTCAGGTGTAGTCAAAGGACACTTCCCTGTGTCCAAACCATTGGTGTGTTTTACACTTGAGATTATGCTGGTCACTTTATTCTTTGCTTTATCCTATTCTCCTCTGTAAGACAGAACTTTGGGCCTCTGTGTATCCATGTCCATTTTTGGTCTCTTTGTCAAACTAGGTTTCCTCTGGTAGGCATCTGGGGCCAGACCAATGCAGGCTAATTTCAGGGCCAATTCTCTGGGCTCTGGGATACTTTGGGCTATGGGACCTCACACAACGTGTGTTATAGAACCATGCATACATCAGTAGACCTAGCACATTTGAGAGGCCCAGCGTGGAACATTTGCCTATAGGCAGGCCCAGAGGTATTAGGAGAAGGAGTTAGGAGGAGTCCTTCTGCAACAAGAAAACACTGAGCCATATAGTACATTTTCAGTTGTATCCCATTCTGATTTGAAATGCAGATGAAGGTTTCCTCTGGACTGGGCTTCCAGGTAAACCTAGTGGTGTTTTCCCCCTTCCTCAGTGCACACTTGCTTCCAATTCTGAAGACAGCCAGCTTCAGATAGGTTATACTAGTCACTTTATTCTCTGCTTGATCTCTTTCTCATAGGAAAGGAAGAACTTTGGCTCTCATGTGTCCATTCTCATTCCATCACCAGTTTACTTTGTCTCTCTTTTAAATCTGTTTTTAGACATTTCTCACTTTTGAGTGAGAGAGAGAGAGAGAGAGAGAGAGCATGAGTGTGGTAGGGGCAGAAAGGGGGAGACAGGAGAGGCAGGAGGCAGTCTCCAAGTTGTGAGCACAAATCCTCATGCGGAGCTTGACCTCACATCCATGAGATCATGACCTGAGCTGAAATCAAGAGTCAGCCACTTAATTGAATCAGCCACCAATGTGCCTCATCCCTTGTGCTTGTCTTATTATATTTTGGTTCCCACCAGGCACAGTGGGCCTGACAATAACTCAGTGAAAAACCAGGGATTGTTGGAAAGTTCCCATGCTCTTCCCATACTAACTGTATGCATTCAGTTTCTGATACACAAAAGGATCTAATGATCCCCTGTCACTGATGACGTGGTGTTTGAAAGCCTGGAGTTGGCATGGCAATAGTTAGCATAACTCTAAACACTGGCTGATACATATACCTTCATTCTGAAGAACAGACAGTTAACCCATTTTCAGTATTCTTTAGGACCTTCAGAATGTGCAGAAACAGCCCATTCAAGGATCAGTGCAACAGAACCACTTTCCAAATACTTGAGGGTCAGCCACAATCCAGAAACTGCCAATAGTGTAGCATGACTGCCTCAAAGAACATGACCAAAAAAAAAAATCCAATGCCATAAACTTTCCCTCTCCTTCTGAAGGGACAGTGCAGGAAGTTTCCCTTTGTCCTAGTCCACACAGGATTCTAACTCCACAGACAACCATCTTCAAAGGACAGTGTGTTAGTCACTTAATTTTTTTGCTATATCCCCTTGTCTTATGTTTATAAAGAACTTTGGCCTTCTGTGTATTCTCCTCCACGCTGTTGCTCCTTTTCATGCTCAATTCTCCCTGTTGTCCATTTAGGCACACTGTCTTAGACCATTTCCTATACATTTAACTAGGGAGTCTGGCCATGTTCTTGTCACTCTGAGATACGCTGGGCCACAGGGTCCCTCAAAAATGGCCTCTCAGTACTCTGTTTACAAAGACAAGCCCAGGGCATTTCAAGATTCCCAGCAGGAATGCTTCTGTGAGGTGAGGGTCTGAGGCATCAGGAAGGAGCTATTCTAACTTCTGGAACAAGAGGAACATGGAGCTAGAGAATTCATTCTCAGCTCTATCCCGTTCTCATTTGAAATGAAAAGCTTGGGCCCTGTGTGTAGCCATTCCAATTCCCTGGCTGTATTGATAACTACGTCTTGGGTCCCAGGCAAGGCTAATGAAACTGTCCCCCACATAGGGAGTCCCCAGCCAGTCCTAATGAGCTCTGACTCTGGTCTGTGCTAACCAAGAGGAATCAGTTTCTTATATTCCAAATGAAAGATTGCCTTCCTGGGAGTACTTGGTGTTTGGCTGGGTGATCAAAGAAATGATTCTTAGGCAACTTGTCTCACTCTCTGGCTGCTAAAGATGCTTAACTCTCAAGTATTCTTGAGAACCTGTTTAGCACTGAAAGGGACCATTCAAGACCTACTGCACCAGAGCCCAGTTCTAAACACTTCAGCATAAACCCACTACACTTTAATCATGGCTACTACTATCCACTGATAGGATGGGAAGGGAAAACAGTGAACTCCCAAAGCTTTCCTTCTCTTTCTCAAGTAACAAGCATCTTGCCATGAGGGCTCCCACTGCATACAGTGGTGGTTTTCCTTTGCCCCAGCCCATGTGTTTCTTATTCCTGAGAGAGTCAGCTTGCCAGGAGATTGTATTTGTCATTTCATCCTCAGATTTATCCCATTCTCAACTCTCATAGGAACACTGTGCCTCTGTGTATTTATTTCCACCCTTGTCTTCTTTTTTGTGTGTTTATTATTATATTTGAGAGAGAGAGATTGAGAGAGAAAGGGAAAGAGAGAGAGACAGAGTACAGGAGGGGAGGGGTGGAAAGACTGTACAGATGATCCCAAGCAGTCTCTGTGCTCACAGGAGGGAACCTGATGTGGGGGTCAAACTTGCAAACCATGATATCATGACCTTTGTAATAATCCGATTCTTAAGAATTGAGCCACCCAGGAGCCCCCTCCTTTTTCTATTTTAATTTTTTAAAAATAAATTTATTTAATTTATTTAATTTTTTTTAAAAAATTTATTTAGGGGCGCCTGGGTGGCTCAGTCGGTTAGGCATCTGACTTCGGTTCAGGTCATGATCTCACGGTCCGTGAGTTCAGCCCCACGTCGGGCTCTGTGCTGACAGCTCAGAGCCTGGAGCCTGTTTCAGATTCTGTGTCTCCCTCTCTCTCTGCCCCTCCCTGTTCATGCTCTGTCTCTCTCTGTCTCAAAAATAAATAATAAAAAATGTTTAAAAAAATTAAAAAAAATTATTTAATTTTGAGAGAGAGACAGAGACAGACAATGTGCAAGCAGGTGGAAGGGCT
>NW_026526762.1:0-21000 GCF_024362965.1 Panthera pardus | reverse complement strand
GTTGTTGTTGTTGTTGTTGTCATCATCTATATCATTTATTTCTGCTGCAATCTTCATTTTTCCCCTTCTTCTTATGGCTTCAGGCTTATTTGGCATTCCTTTTCCAGCTCCCTTAGGCATAATGTTATGTTGTGTATTTGAGACTTTTATTGCTTCTTGAGGTAGGCTTTTATTACCATATACTTCCCTCTGGGACTGTCTCTTTGTATTCCAAAGGTTTTGGACTGTCCTGTTTTCATTTTCATTTGATTTTCATATATTTATTTATTTAATCTTTAATTTCCTATGGATTTAAGTCTTATGTTTAATTCTCTAATTCATTTTAGTTGATTTTTTTCACACCATAGTGTTCCAATTTTATTCCTGCACATTTGTTGTATATCCAGTTTTCCCAATACCTTTTTTTTTTAATAGAGAGACAGAGAGAGACAGAGAATGAGCATGGGAGGGGCAGAGGGAGGAAGAGACACAGAACCTGAAGCAGGCTCCAGGCTTTAAGCTGTCATCACAGAGCCCGATGAGGGGTTCAAACACACAAAGTGCGAGATTATGACCAGAGCCAAGGTCGGACGCTTAACCAACTGAGCCACCCAAGCGTCCTCCTTATACCTTATTGAAGAGACTATCATTTTATCATAGTGTGTTCTTGGCACCTTACCAAAAACATATCCTAAATATGTACGTTTATTTATGGATATTCTATATCGTGCTATTGGTCTAAGTGTTTGTTTTTATGCCAGTATTATACCATTGTGATTACCATAGCCCTGTAATATTATTTTATATTAGGAAGATTAATTCCTTAAGCTTTGTTCTTCTTACTCAAATGTGCTTTGTCTATTCAGGGTATTTTAAGATTCTATATAATTTTTATTTTTTTTTCTCTTTCAGTGAAAATTCTTTATTTTATTTTATTTATTTATTTATTTATTTTTTTTTTTAATTTTTGAGAGACAGAACATGAGCAGGGGAGGGGCAAAGAAAGGGAGACACATAATCAGCAGCAGCCTCCAGGCTCCTTTCTGTCACCACAGAGCCTGACACGGGGCTCGAACCCACAAACCATGAGATCACAACCTGAGCTGATGCTGCACGCTTAACTGACTGAGCCACCCAGGCACCCCACTTTCAGTGAAAATTCTATTGGAATTTTATAGGAATTGCATTGAACATGCAAATCATTTTGGGGTGTCATGGATATAAACAAGTTTAATTCTTCCTCCCCATGAACTATAGGAAAATTTCCCATTTTTTGTTTCTACTTCAGTGGCATTTATGAATATTTTATAATTTGTAGCGTACATATTTTTGCCATCAAGAGATTTGTTCCTAATTATTTTATTTTTTATGCAATTATAAATTGGGTTACTTAGTTACTTTTTGAGATACTTTGTTGTTTGTATATTAAAAAATAATTGACTTTTGTATGTTGATTTTATATCCTGTAACTTTACTCAATTTGTTCATTTTATTTTATTTGTTTCTTCTTTTTAGTATTTATTTTGTTCTTTTACTGATTGACTGATTGATTGATTGACTTTAAATATAATTTATTGTCAAATTGGTTTCTATACAATACCCAGTGCTCATCCCAACAAGTGCCCACCTCCCTGCCCATCATCCATTTTCCTCTCTCCTTCATTCCCCATCTACCCTTAGTTTGTTCTCAGTCCTTAACTGTCTCCTATGGTTTGCCTTCCTCCCTCTCTGTAACTTTTTCCCCCTCCCCTCCCCCATGGTTTTCTATTAAGTTTCTTGAGATCCACATATGAGTGAAAACATATCGTATCTGTCTTTCTCTGCCTTGCTTATTTCATTTAGCATAATACCCTCCAGTTCCATCCACGTTGCTGCAAATGGCCAGTTCCATCCACGTTGCTGCAAATTGCCACGTAATATTCAATTGTATATATAAACCACATCCTCTTTATCCATTCATCAGTTGATGAACACTTAGGCTCTTTCCATAATTTGGCTATTGTTGAAAGTGCTGCTATAAACATTGGGATACATGTGCCCCTATGCAGCAGCACTCCTGTATCCTTTGGGTAGATTCCTAGCAGTGCTATTGCTGGCTCATAGGGTAACTCTATTTTTAATTTTTTGAGGAACCTCCACACTGTTTTCCAGAGTGGCTGCACCAGTTTGCATTCCCACCAGCAGTGCAAAGGGTCCCCGCTTCTCCACATCCTTGCCAGCATCTACAGTCTCCTGATTTGTTCATTTTAGCCACTCTGACCAGCGTGAGGTGATATCTCAGTGTGGTTTTGATTTGTATTTCCCTGATGAGGAGTGACATTGAGCATCTTTTCATGTGCCTGTTGGCGATCTGGATGTCTTCTTTGGAAAAGTGTCTATTTATGTCTTCTGCTCATTTTGGCATTGGATTATTGTTTTTTGGGTGTGGAGTTTGGTGGGTTCTTTACAGATTTTAGATACTGGCCCTTTATCCGATATGTCATTTACAAATATTTTTTCCCATTGTGTCAGTTGTCTTTTAGTTTAGTTGATTGTTTCTTTTGCAGTGCAGAAGCTTTTTACCTAGATGAGGTCCCTCTAGTTCATTTTTGCTTTTAATTCCCTTGCCTTTGAAAATGTGTCGAGTAAGAAATTACTGCGGCTGAGGTCCAAGAGGTTTTTTTCCTGATTTCTCCTCTAGGATTTTGATGGTTTCCTGTCTCACATTCAGGTCCTTCATCCATTTTGAGTTTATTTTTGTGTATGGTGTAAGAAAGTGTTCTAGTTTCACTTTATGCATGTTGCTGTCCAGTTCTCCCAGCATCATTTGTTAAAAAGACTGTCTTTTTTCCATTGAATCTCTTTCCCTCTTTGCCAATGATTAGTTGGCCATACTTTTGTGGGTCAAATTCTGGAGTCTCTGTTCTATTCCATTGGTCTACGTGTCTGTTTTTATGCCAATAACATGCTGTCTTGATGTTTCCAGCTTTGTAGTAGAGGCTAAACTCTGGGACTGTGATGCCTTCCGTTTGGGTTTTCTTGTTTAACATTACTTTGGCTCTTCGGGTCTTTTGTGGTTCCATACAAATTTTAGGATTGTTTGTTTCAGCTTTGAGAAGAATGGCGGTGCAATTTTGATTGCTATTTCATTGAATGTGTAGATTGCTTTGGGTAGTATTGGCATTTTAACAATATTTATTCTTCCAATCAATAAGCATGGGTTGTTTTTTTTTTCCATTTCTTTGTATCTTCTTCAACTTCCTGCATAAGCTTTCTGTAATTTTCAGCATACAGATCTTTTACATCTTTGATTAAGTTTATTTTTAGGTATTTTATGTTTCTTGGTCCATTTCTTACAAGTTGTCCAGTTTGTTGGCATGTAAGTTTTCATAGTATTCCCTGATAATTGCTTGTATTTCTGAGGGATTGGATGTAATAAATGCATTTTCATTCATGATTTAATCTACTTGGGTTCTCAGTTCTTTTTGAGAAGACTGGCTAGAGGTTTATCAATTTTGTTTAATTTTTTCAAAATACCAACTCTTGGTTTCATTGATCTGTTCTACTGGTTCTTTTTTTTATTCTATATTGTTTATTTCTGCTATGATCTTTATTATTTGTCTTCTTCTGTTGGAGTTGCACTGGCTTTGCTGTCCTGCTTCTAGTCCTTTAGGTATGCTGTTAGATTATGTATGGGATTTTTCTTTAGCTAGGCCTGGAATACAATGTATTTTACTCTTAGGACTGCCTTGCTGCATCTCAAAGGGTTTGGATTGTTGTATTTTCATTTTTATTTGTTTCAGTATGTATTTAATTTTCTTCTGTAATTGTCTGGTTAACCCATTCATTCTTTAGTAGGATGTTCTCTAACCTCCATGCTTTTGGAGGTTTTTTAGACTTTTTCCTGTGGTTGATTTCAAGGTCCCTAGTATAGTGATCTGGAAGTGGGCACGGTATGATCTCAATTCTTTTATATTTATTGAGGGCTGTTTTGTGACCCAGTATGTGGTCTATCTTGGAGAATGTTCCATGTGCACTCAAGAAGAAAGTATATTCTGTTACTTTGGGATGCAGAGTTCTAAATATATCTGTCACGGCCATCTGGTCCAATATATCCTTCAGCGCCATTGTTTCTTTACTGATTCTGTGTCTAGATGATCTGTCCATTATTGTAAGTGGAGTACTAAAGTCCCCTAAAATTACCACATTCTTATCAATAAGATTACTTATGTTTGCGATTAATTGTTTTAAATATTTGGGTACTACCAAATTGGTTCATAGACATTTATAATTGTTAGCTCTTCCTGATGGATGGATCCTGTAATTATTATATAATATAATATATATCGCAACATTTCACTCACAGAGTCCCTCTTAGGATCTCTTGTAGGGATGGTTTAGTGGTGATGAATTCTTTCAGTTTTTGTTTGTTTGGGGAAAACCTTTATCTCTCTTTCTATTCTGAATGACAGGCTTGCTGGATAAAGGATTCTTGGCTGCATATTTTTCCTGTTCATCACATTAAAGATTCCCTGCCATTCCTCTCTGTCCTGCCAGGTTTCAGTGGATAGGTCTGGTATCACCCTTATGCTTCTACCTTTGTATATTAAGCCTCATTTATCCCCAGGTGCTTTCAGAATTCTCTCTTTGTCCTTGAATTATGCCAGTTTTACTATAAGTCATGCAGAAGAAGGATTCGAGTTATGTCCGATGGCAGTTCTCTGTGCCTCTTGGAGTTTGATGTCTGTTTCTTTCCCCAGATTGGGGAAGTTTTCAGCTATGATTTGTTCAAATACACTTTCAACCCATTTCTCTCCCTCTTCTTCTTCTGGAATTCCTATGATACAGATATTTTTCCATTTGTTTGCATCACTTAATTCTCTAATTCTCCCCTCTTGATTCTGGATATTTTTATCTCTTTTTCTCAGATTCCTCTTTTTCCATAATTTTATCTTCTAATTCACATATTCTTCCCACTGACTCTTTATTCTGCTCTGTGGCTGCCTCCATTTTATTTTGCACCTCATTTATAGCATTTTTAATTCATCATGACTATTTTTTAGTTCCTTGATCTCTGCAGCAATAAATTCTCTGCTGTCTTCTATGCCTTTTTCAAGCACAGTGATTAATCTATTATTCTAAATTCTTGTTCAGTTATATTGCTTACATCTGTTTTGATCAATTCTTTAGCTGTCACTTCTTCCTGGAATTTCTTTTGAGGGGAATTGTTCTGTTTCATAATTTTGGGTAGTTTTATGTCCTTATGAGTTTTAAAAACTTGTTATGTGCTCTGCACCTGCAAGCACTGCTCTCTTATATTACACTGTCCAAGGCCTGGCCCTACAGGAGGTGTTGTTTTTGGAGTGTGTCACTTGCTCTCTTTTGTTATGACTTTGGTTACTTTATTTCTCTACTCGTAGGGATGTTTTGGACCCTCCACAAAGTATGATTTGATTTGTTCCTTGAAGTAGCCCTGGAATGGAAAACACAAACAGGAAACAGAGACATGCAAACACACAGACAAATAAATCAAACAAATGGACACACACACACACAGTCTGAAAGCAAAAAAACAAAAAACAAAAAACAAAAAACAAAAACAGAAACACGAGCTACAAGTCAAGAACAGGATGGAGGCGGTGCTGATGGAACAGCACATACAAAGGGAAATGACAGGGGTGGGGACAAAGAGAAAATAAACATTGACCAGACAGAAAGACTAAATAGCTTAATCCAGAAAGAGAGAAAGGAAAATAAAGGAGGCTGGGGGGGGGGGGGGGACTAAGATAAAGTTACCCAGACAGAGAAACTATATGGCTTGATTATTCCAGAGAGAGATAAAGGAAAGTACAGAAGGAGGTGTAGAACATGTATCAAGAGAATGGATTAAATACGTCTGCCTAGAGAAACCAACTACCAGAGTAACCAGCCTAGAAGAAGGAAAAGATAAGGGAGAGTATATCTAAATAACAAGAATTGTCCTGGAATTAATCTAGGCTATGCAGCATCACTGGTCTGGAGATGGAGCCATCTGGTTGCACAGTATCTATCTTGCTCCAGCAGGTATGCCGTTACTCAGCTCGGAGGAGTGTGGTTTGGTGTAAACTGGTCCCACCTCCAGGATGGGCCCAGGGACTGATCATTGAGGCCCTGGCTTGGTTGGGGCAGGGGTGGGGGTGGGGGTTAGGGAGTGGCGATTCCCTGGTCTTTTCTCCACAGACCTAGACCGGTGGACTCCGTTTGAGTCGTCCTCACTGTGCCATAGGTGCAGATGGGGTGGTACTTTCACTCAGCCAACTCCTCTGACCCTGTTCTTGGCTAGGATTCAAAGTCCCGCTCTGAAGCTCTGGCACTGGGGAAGCACCTCTGTGCAGCCCCATATGTGGGCCTGGCTGGCTTTGTCTGTGCCATAGCACTTCAGGGGGTCCTGCCTTTTCCTGCGGCTGACTGTGCTGCTGAACTCCGCTGTGGAGCTCGGGGATGCCAGACGCAGGCAGGCTTTGTCCTTTCCCACGGAACTCCAGGGAGGGGGCCCACTTTCTCCTACTGTGGAGTTAAGACCCTGACCTTTCACTAAACCCAGGGCTGGCTCACCTCCTCCCCAGGTGCGCGAGTAGGGCAGCTGACCCAAGTCCAAAGAAAGCCCCTCAGTTAGAGATGGGATCCCTCTCAGTCCCAGTCTGAGATTTACCTCTTGTCCAAATATAGTCCTATGCTTCCCCAGCTGCTCTTTCTGTTCCCTTTGTCTCTCCGCAAAAGGGGATCCCCTCCCCTCCATGCCTAAACGTCCTATTTTATCTCCCCCAGTTTGAAATCACCCACCTATAGCCCGTCAAGGATGTCCCGGTGTCTCCCCTTTAGACTCAGTCTCTTTTCTTTCCAGACTCTTGTGGTTCAAAGTACTTCAGCTTCAGCACTTCTTTGTTTGAGAGACACAGGAATTATAGGTCCCTCTACTTCTCAATAATGTTGGCTTGCCTCCGACTTAGGAGAATCATGTTTAAATGCAAGACACAAAGGGATGCAAAAATATATAACAATCAGATTGTAACTAGAAGAGCTATTGAGTGCTATTCTATTGTGTATATATGCCACATATTTTTTATCCATTCATCAGTTGATGGACATTTAGACTCTTTCCATACTTTGGCTGTTGTTGATAGCACTGCTATAAACATTAGGGTGCATGTGTCCCCTCGAGTCAGCATTTTGTATCCTTTTGATAAGGTTTTTTTGCATCATGTTCATCAAGGACATTGACCTATAATTTGGTTTTCTTATACTGTCCTTGTTTCACTGTTATCAGAGTAATTCTGACCTGATGGGATGAATTTTTAAATGTTTTTTCTTCAATGTTTTGGAAGATTTTGAGAAGGATTGGTATTAAATGTTTGTTAGAATTTATTAATGAAACCATTTGTTATTAGCTTTTCTTTGGTGGAAAAAAAAATATTCCTAATTCAATATTGTCTCATTATTGGTCAGAATATATGTTCTATTTCTTTATGATTCAGTCTTCAAAATTTGTACATTTCTATAATTAATTTATTTTTTCCAAGTTATATAATTTTTATTTTATTATTTATATACTAAATTCTCATGATTCTTTGCATGCATATGATATCACTTTTCATTCCTGTTCTCTTACTTCTGATGTATTTATTTTTGTCTTTTCTCTTGATTAGTTTAATAGTTATTCAATTTTATCTACTTAATTTGAAAAAATTTCAATCTTACTTTCATTGATATTTTCTGTTTTTACTATTTCTTTTATTTCTACTATAACCTTTGCTATTTTCTTCCTTATGATAACTTTAGGCTTTGTATGGTTTTTTTTCCAGTTCCTTGAGGTGTAATGTAAGCTTTTTTTGAGATCTTTCCTTTTTGTTAATGTAGTCATTTATCACTATATACTTCTGGTTATAACTGATATTTTTATGAATCCCAAAGTTTTTTTGTATTCTATTTACATGGTTTTTGGTGTTAATATATGCTGCACAATTTCTCTTTTTATTTCTTCCTTTATCTATTATTTGTTTGGCAAGGGGATGTTTAATTTTACATACTTGTGAATATCCAGATTTCTATTAATTTTAATTTTCCTATTATTGTGTTCTAAAAAGACGCTTGACAAAATTTTAATATCCCTAGTTTGTGTGTGTGTGTGTGTGTGTGGTATCACATAATATTTTCCCGAAAATATTCCATTTGTATTTGATAAGAATGGATTCTGTTCTTGTTGGATAGAATGTTCTTAGTATACCTCTTATTTCCATTTGTTTTAAAGTGTTATTCATTTCCATTGTTTCCTTATTATTTTATTTTTATGTATGGTCTAAGTAAGTGGTCTAGTTTCATTGATTTCTATGTTGTTGCCCAGTTGTCCAAGCACCATTTGTTGAAGAGATTTTTCCCATTGAATTTTCTTTCTGCTTTGTCAAAGATTAATTGATCGTATAATTGTGAGTTTATTTCTAGATTTTCTATTTTGGTCTATTAATCTATGTGTCTATTTTTTGTACCATATTATTTTCATTACTACACCTTTGTAATATAAGTTGAAGTCCAGAATTATTATACCTCCAGTTTTGCTTTGCTTTTTCAAGAATACTTTAGCTATTTGAGGTCTTTTGTGGTTTCATAAAAATTGTAGGATTTTTTTTCTAGCTCTGTGAAAAATGTTGGTGGTATTTTGAGAAGGGTTGCATTAAATGTGTAGATTGCTTTGGATAGTATAGACATTTTAACAATATTTATTAGATATTTTATCATTTGTTTAGTGTTATCTTGAATTTGTTTCATTTTTTTAGTTTTCAGAGTACATGTCTTTCAATTATTTGGTTAGGTTTACTCCTAGGTATCTTTTATATTTTGTGCGCCATTGTAACTGGGACAAGTTATCCATTGTTCAATGTGGATATTGAAATTTTCTATTAGCATATTGCTGCCTATTTTTCCTGATAGTTTTTTAAATATTTCCTTTATATATTTGGGTTTCCAATGTTGGATGTGTATATATTTTTAATTGTTATATTCTCTTATTAATTAACCCTCTTATAAAAATATAGTGATACTATTTGCCTCTTGTGATTGATTTTGACTAAATGTGTATTTTACCTGGTATAAGCATATCTACCCTATTTTCTCTTGGTTCCCTTTGGCATAAAATATATTTTACCATATTATGTCTTTTAACCTATATGTGTCCTTAAAGGTCTCTTGTAGGTTGCAAATAACTGAGTCTGTTTCATTTTTTTTTTAATTATTTTTAACGTTTATTTATTTTTGAGACAGAGAGAGACAGAGCATGAACGGGGGAGGGTCAGAGAGAGAGGGAGACACAGAATCTGAAACAGGCTCCAGGCTCTGAGCTGTCAGCACAGAGCCCGACGCGTGGCTCAAACCTAGGGACTGCGAGATCATGACCTGAGCCGAAGTCGGAAGCCCAAACGAGTGAGCCACCCAGGTGCCCCTGTTTCGTTTTGTTTTAACATTCAGCCGCTCCATGTTTTTTCTGCTTTATTTTTATTGAAGTATATTTCACATACAGTGTTAGATGAGTTTAAGGTGTACAATGGATGATTCAACAATTCTATACATTTCTAATAGTTCATCAAGTGAAGTGTACTCTTAACTTTCACTATTTCACCTATCTCCACATCCACCTCAACTCTGGCAAGCCACTAATTTGTTCTCTGTACTTAATAGTATTTGGTTGTTGGTGGTGGTATTGTTTTTGTAGATGAGTCTGTTTTTTTTTTTTAATTTTCCACTCTATATATTTTAATTGAAGAATTTAGTACACTCACATTTAAAACACTATTGATAGATAAGAACTAATTATATACATTTTATACAGTTTTCTGTTTTTGTATTTCTTGTAACATTCTTCCTTTGTCTAACTTTTTGATGTGATTATTTTCTGAGTGGTGACTGATTTTTTTCATTATCTTTTGTGAATCTACCATTGACTTTTGCTTTGTCATTTCAATGAGGCTTGTAGAAAACAGCCTATTATTAAGTTTATTTTAACTTCATAACAACTTAAATTGCACACAAAAAAATCCACTCTTTTATTCCCCTTCACATATTATGTTTTTGATATAGAATTCACAAATTTCATATTATGTATTCATTAATATATTAATGTAACTGTAGTTATTTTAATATTTTCCTTCATTTTACTGCTGTAAAATGTGTCTTCTGTCTGTTGGCCATCTGGATGTCTTCTTTAGAGAAGTGTTTATTCATGTCTTTTGCCCATTTCTTCGCTGGATTATTTGTTTTCCAGATGTTGAGTTTGATAAGTTCTTTATCGATTTTGGACACTAACCCTTTATCTGATGTGTCATTTGCAAATATCTTTTCCCATTCTGCCAGTTACCTTTTAGTTTTGCTAATTGTTTCCTTTGCAGTGCAAAAGCTTGTTATCTAGATGAGGTCCCTATAGTTCACTTTTGCTTTTAATTCCCTTACCTTTCAAGACAAGCTGAGCAAGAAATTGCTGCAGCTGAGGTCAAAGAGGTTGCTGCTTGTTTTCTCCTCTAGGGTTTTGATGGTTTCCTGTCTCACATTTCAGTCTTTCATCCATTTTGAGATTTTTTTTTTTTTTTGTATGGTGTAAGACAGTGGTCTAGTTCCATTCTTCTTCATGTTGCTATCCAATTATTTCAGCACCATTTGCTAAAGAGACTGTCTTTTTTCCATTGGATACTTTCCTGCTTTGTCAATGATTAGTTGGCCATGCATTTGTGGGTCCAGTTCTGGATTCTTTATTCTATTCCATTGGTCTATGTGTCTGTTTTTGTGCCAATACTATCCTGTCTTGGTGAGTACAGCTCTGTAGTAGAGGCTAAAGTCCTGGATTGTGGACTCATTCAGCTTTTTCTTTTTCAGGATTAACTTGCCTATTGGGGGTCTTTCTGGTTCAATGCAAATTTTAGGATTGTTTGTTCTAGCTCTGTAAAGAATGCTGCTGTTATTTTAATAGGGATTGTATTGAATATGTAGATTGCTTTGGGTAGTATTGACATTTTAACAATATTTGTTCTTCAGTCCAGGAGCATGGATTATTTTTCCTTTTTTGTGTTTCTTCTTCAATTTCTTTCATAAGCTTTCTATAGTTTTCAGTGCATAGATTTCTCAATTCATTGATTAGGTTTATTCCTAGGCATTTTATTATTCTTGGTGCAATTGTAAATGAGACCTATTTCTTGGTTTCCCTTTCTGTTGTTTAATTATTGGTGTATAGAAATACAACCAATTTCTGTACATTGATTTTGTATCCTGCAACTTTGCTCAACTCAGTTCTAGCAGCTTTTTGGTGGTCTCTCAAGTTTTCTATGTAGAGTGTCACATCATCTGTGAAAGGTGAAAGTTTGACTCCTTTGCCAATTTGGATGCCTTTTATTTGGATGCCATTTTGTTTCTGATTTCTGAGGATAAGACTTCCAACACTATTTTAAACAACAGTGGTGTGAGTGGACATACCTTACATGTTTCTGATCTCAGGAGGACAGCTCGCAGTTTTTCCCCATTGTGGATGATATTAGCTGTGGGCTTTTCATATATGACTTTTATGATGTTCAGGTATGTTTCTTCTATCCGGATTTCTTGGGGGTTTTTATCAAGAAATGATGTTTGGGGTGCCTTTTTGGCTCAGTTTGTTGAGCATCCATCTTTTGTGCAGGTCATGATCTCACAGTTTGTGGGTTCAAGACCTATGTTGGGCTCTGTGCTGAAAGCTTGCTTCTAGCTTGGAGCCTGCTTCGGATTCTGTGTCTCCTTCTCTCTCTCTGCCCTCTCCCACACTCACACTCTGTCTCTGTCTAAAATAATTAGAAGTAAAAAAGTAAATAAAAAATAAAGGATGGTGTATTTTGTCAAGTGCTTTTTCTGCATCTATTGACAGAATCATATTGTTCTTATCTTTTTTTCTATTAATATGATGTATCACATTGATTTGCAAATATTGAATCAGTTCTGCAACCCAGGAATGAATCCCACTTGGTGGTGGAGAATAATTCTTTTGATATATTGTTGAATTTGGTTTCCTAGTATCTGTTGAGAATTTTGGCATTCATGTTTATCAGGGATATTGGCCTGTAATTATTTTTTGTGGGGTATCTGTCTGCTTTGGGAATCAAGGTAATACTGGCTTTATAGAATGAGTCTGGAACTTTTCCTTCCGTTTCTATTTTCTGGAACAGCTTGAGAAGAATATGTATTAATTCTGCTTTAAATATCTGGTAGAATTCCCCAGGGAAGCCATCTGGTCCAGGACTCTTATGTGTTGGGAGGTTTTTGATAACTGATTCAATTTCTTTGCTAGTTATGGGTCTGTTAAAATTTTCTATTTCTTCTAGTTTGAGTTTTAGTAGTGTGTGATTGTCTAGGAATTTGTCCATTTCCTCCAGCTTGTCCCGTTTGTTGGCATGTAATTTTTCATAGTATTTTCTGGCAATTGTTTGTATTTCTGTGGTGTTGGTTGTGATCTGTCCACTTTCATTCATGATTTTATTTATTTTGGGTCTTCTATTCTTTTTGAGATGTCTGGCTAGGGAGTTATCAATTTTGTTTATTAAAAAAAAACAGCTCTTAGATTCATTGATCTGTTCTACTATGTTTCTGGGTTCTATATCTTTTTCCACTCTAAACTTTATTTTTTATCTTCTTCTGCTGGGTTTGGGGTTTCTTTGCTCTTCTGCTTCTACTTGCTTTAGGTGTGCTGTTTGATTTTGCATTTGGCATTTTTCTTGTTTCTTGAGATGGCCTGGATTGCAATGTATTTTCCTCTTAGGCCCACCTTTGCTGCATCCCAAAAGGCTTGGACTGTATGGTGTGTTCATATTCATTTGAGTCCATATATTTTTAAATTTCTTCTCTAATTGCCTGGTTGACCCATTCATTCTTTAGTAGGATGCTCTCTAACCTCCATGCATTTGGTGGCTTTCCAATTTTTATTTGGGTTGATTTCATGTTTCATAGCATTGTGATCAGAAAATATGCATGGTATGATCTGAAGTCTTTTATATTTATTGAGGGCTGTTTTGTGACCGAGTATGTGATCTATTTTGGATACTGTTCCATTTGCACTCAAAAAGAATGTGTATTATGCTGCTTTTGGATGAAAAATTCTGAATATATTTGTCAAGTCCAGTATATCATACAAAGTCACTTTTTCTGTATTGATTTTTTGCCTAGATGTTCTGTCCATTGTTGTAAGTGTATTCTTAAAGTCCCCTAAAACTACAGTATTCCTATGAATAAGATTTTTTATGTTTGTGATTATTTATGTATTTGTGTTCCACCAAGTTGGGAGCATAAACATTTACAATTGTTAGCTCTTAATGATGGCTAGAGCTAACAATTATAATATAATCCCCTTCTTCATCTCTTGACACAGTCTTTAGTTTAAAATCTAGTTTGTCTGATATAAGTATGGCTACTCCAGCTTTCTTTTGGCTTCCAGTAGCATGATAGATTGGTCTCCATCCTCTCCTTTTCAATCTGAAGGTGTCCTCAGGTCTAAAATGAGTCTCTTTTAGACAGCATGTAGATGGATCTTGTGGTTTTATCCATTCTGATACCTTAGGTCTTTTGGTTAGGGTATTTAGTCCATTTACATTCAGAGTTATGATTGAAAGATATGGATTTAATGTCATTGTGTTATTTGTAGGTTTCATGCTTGTGGTGATGTCACTGGTCCTTTATAGTCTTTTCAGTGTTCCACTCAGATTCCCCCTTAAGGATCTCTTGTAGGGATTGTTTAGTGGAGATGAACTCCTTCAGTTTTATGTTTGTCTTGGAAAGCCTCATCTCTCCTTCTATTCTGAATGACAACCTTGCTGGATAAAGGATTCTTGGCTGCATATTTTTTCTATTCAGCACACTAAATATTTCTTGCCACTACCTTCTTGCCTGCCAAGTTTCAGTGGATAGGTTTGCTACTACCCTATGTGTCTATCCTTGTAGGTTAAGGCCTGTTTGTCCGTAGTTGCTTTCAGAATTCTCTCTTTATCTTTGTATTTTGCCAGTTTCACTATGATATGTCATGGAGATCAATTGTTTTCTCCAGATTAGGGAAGTTCTCAGCTGTGGTTTGTTCAAGTAAACCTTCTGCTCCTTTCTCTCTCTTTTTCTTCTGGAACTCCTATTATATGGATATTATGTTTCATTGAATCATTTAGTTCTCTAATTCTCCCTTCATGGTCCAGTATTTTCGTGTCTCTTTTTCTTGACTTCATCGTTTTCCATAATTTTATCTTCTATTTCACTTAATCTCACCTCTGCTTTCTGGATTCTTGCTTTCACTGCATGTAGTTTATTTTTCAACTCATTTACAACATTTCTTAATTCATTGTGATTATTTCTTTGTTCCTTGATCTCTGCAGCAATAGATTCTCTGCTGTCGTCTATGCTTTTTTCAAGCCCAACTACTAATCTTATGATGATTATTCTAAATTCTTGCTCAGTTATATTGTTTGTATCTGTTTTGAGCAATTCTCTAGCTGTCATTTCTTGCTGGAATTTCCTTAGAGGATAATTCTTCAGTTTAGTCATATTGGCTAGTTTCCTTTTTTTTTTTTTTTTTTTTTTTTTTTTTTTTTTTTTTTTTTTTTTGAGAGAGAGCAAGAGAAAGAGAGGGAGAGAGTAATCATGTGAAGGGGAGTGGAAAAGATAGAGAAAGGGAGAGAGAGAATCCCAAGCAGGGTCTGTGATGTCTGTGCAGAGCCTGATGTGAGACTCAAACTCACAAACAATGACATCATAACCTGAGCCAAAACCAAGAGTTGGACACTCTACTAACTGAGCCATCCAAGCATTCCCCTTTAGTGTTTTAATAGGTTCTTATGAATTCTGCGCCTGCAATCACTACTATATACTAGTATATCATAATGGTGTCCAGGTCCTGGTCCTTCAGGAGGTGTTTTTGGAATGTGTTTCATGCTCTCTGTTGTTGAGACTCTGGTTGCTTTGGATGTTCCATAAGGTGTGCTTTGATTTTTTTCATTGAAGTATTTCTGGAAAACAAATTTAAAAGAGGGGGATGGCTGTGGAAGAGGTCTTATCCCATGCAAAGAGAGAAATGACAGGGGTGGATAAAAGGAAAAGAAAAAAAAAACTAATTTGTCCAGGCAGAGAATCGGAGAAAGTATACGAATTAGTCCAGAGAAAGAGAGAGAAGAAAATAAAGAATGAGATACAAAAGAGGTGTAAAAAAAAATAGATTAAAAATGTCTGCTTAAACAAACCAACAGTCAGAATAACAGACTAGAGAATGGAAGAAATAAGAGGAAGAAAAATCACACACACACACACACACACACACACACACACACACACACACATATTAAGAATTGATCAAGAATCAAGTCAGAGAATACAAAACCACTGGACAGATATCTGACACTGCCTTGAAACTGGTGCCTGTGCTGGTCTGGAGGAGGGACTGTCTGGTTCTGTCACGTCAATCTTGTTCTGTTAGGTATGCAGTTACCAGGTATGGATGGGTGTGGTTTGATGTAAGCATGTCCCCTTTCCACTGTGTGCCCATTGTCTGTTCCCTGAAACCCCACCTTGTTGGCGATTGGAGAAAAATGGTGACATCCCAGTCTCTCCTCTCCAGACCAGGTGTCCCAAACCACTCCATTCAGGCCATCCTCACAGTGTCACGAGGGCATGAGCAGGCCGGTTCTGTTAAGCTCCACAGTCTCCCATGCCTCCCAGGTGCTTGACTGGGATTCAAACCCTTATGTCTTAAAGTATCCTGCTCCACATGCCCTGATTCTGGGGGAAGCACCACTCCACCCAGCCCACCAACAAAGGGCTTCTGGAAACTTACAGTGCCAAGCGGGCACTAGCGGGTTGCTATGTCCCACTCCACCATTCCCATGCCTCCTTGGTGCCAAGCTGGGATTCAAACCCTGATGTCTTAAAGGATCCCACTCCATATGCCCCAGTTCCAAGGTTCTGTCACTTGGCCAACCAGTTGGCAGAGGGACTCTGGGTGGTGGGGAGCCTTCAGGGTCTTTTGTCCTTGGAATGGGTATTTGATTTCTTCCTACAGCACTCAGAAAGAGAATTGCTCTCTCCAACTGCATCTGGGAGCTAGCTACCAAGCCCAGAACTGGCTCCTGTCCTCTCCAGGCGCTGGAACAGGGTGGAGGAAGGCCTGCAGTCGGAAATTGTTTTTTTCTCGTTTTTTTTTTTTTCTTTCTGTTCCCTGTGGTTTTTCTTGTCCAAATACAATCCTACATTTCCACAGTATTTCTTTCTCTTCCTTTTGTCTTTCCACAGAAGGGATCTCTCCCTTCTGTTCCTACACTCCCCATTTTATGTGTCCTGGTTTGTAATCATGCACCTATGATCTGCCATTTTGTCCCTATGAGCCCCTGGAGATGTTTCTGTGAAATTTTAGCCTGGATTACTGGAATTTGAAGTCTTCTGGCCTCAGTACCGCTGTGTTTGAGGGAGGAGGGAACTTTGGTCCGCTCTACTTCTCTGCCATGTTGACTCCACCCCCATATATGATCTTTATTATATTGAAGTATATTCCTTTTATTCCTACTTTTTAAGAGTTTTATCATTGAAGTATGTTGACGTTTTCTAATGTTATTTCTGAATTTACTCAGATGATTATATAAATGTTGTAATTTATTACGTTATTGTAATATATCACATTTTCTTGCTTTGTCCATGTTGTATCATTCTTGCATCTCAGAGAGAAATCTACTTTATCATGATGTATGATTATTTTTGTGTGCTGTTGAATTTAATTAGGTAGTTTTATAGAGCATTTCTGCATCTAAGTTCAACATGGATATTGATCTATAGTTTATTTTTCTTGTGTGTCTTCATGTAGCTTTGGCATTATGTCAATGTTGGCCTTATAAAAAGAGTTTAGAAGTGCTCTTTCCTCAACTCTTTAGAATATTTTGAAATGGATTGGTATTCATTATATCTTAAATATTTAGTAGAAATCACCAGTAAATCCTTTAGAAGTCATATTTGTCCATAGTAGTCTCATGATCTTATGTATTTCTCTAATTATCACTTTTTTTTAAACTTTTTTTAAAGTTTCAGTTAGTTAATGCACAGTGTATTATTAGTTTTAGGTGTAGAGTTTAGTGATTCTCTAGTTATCAATTGTATTTTTCCTTTCATTTCTAATTTCATTTGTTTTTTTTAATTTCAGTTTTCTTTCTTTTTTTCTTAGTCTAGCTATTTTCTCTTCAATTTCATTTATTTTTTTGAAAAAAAAGAGCTCTTATTTTTATTGGTCCTTTCTATTGTTTTATGTGCCTCATTTCATTTATTTTTGCTCTGATGTTTATTATTCCTTTCTTCTGAAAACTTTGGACTTACAGTGTTCTTTATTTTCTATTTTCTTGAAGTATAAATTAGGTTATATATTTGTGATCTTTTATGTCATAACATATGCATTTGGCAGAGCCTTTGATTACTGAATTCAATTTATTTACATTTGGAATGATTATAGTTATGTAAGGAGTAACTATAATATCTTATTGACTGCTTACTCATTGCTTTGTATATCACTGTTTCTTTTTCTCTCTGTTCCTGCCTACGTTTTTAACTTGGTGATTTTCCATAAAGTTCTTCTCTATTGTCCCTTTATTTTTCTTAAATTTACTCTAGATTTTTCTTTGTGATTACCATACAGTTTACATTAAAAAGTGTCATAGATAACAGTTTGTGTTTTTTTTGTATTTATTTTTTACTGATAGCAACTTATTTTAATTCATCCTTAAGGATCTATTGTTTCACTCCCCCCTTTATATTTTTGATGTGAAAAAGTAATTCAATTTATTGTTTATTTTTTATTCTGTTTATTTGTTAAAAATTACATTTTTAAATTTTTTTTAACTTTTATACTATTGTTAAGTGGTTAATATACCATCCTATACAATTAATTTTCTAAATCTAGCTATATTTTTCACCTTTACTGGTGTGTTGTATATTTGCATATGTTTTCATGTCACTGATTAGCATCTTTTTACTTTGGTTTGAAGAACCCCTTTCAGCATTTTTTGTAAGGTAGATCTAGTAATCTGATCTTGATCAGCCTTTGTTCATATGTGGAAGTCTTTCTTGGCTAAAAGTTTTTTAACCTTTAGCATCTATCATGACCTGTGAGGTTTCTGCTGAGAAATCCACTTACAACCCAATGGATTTCCCTTGTAACTTAAACTATTGTTTTTCCCTGGTTGCCTTCAGTATTCTTTATATTTTATTTTATATAGTTTCACTATAATGTATCTGGAGAAAGATTTGGCATTGCTATAATAAAGTGAGCTTTTAGCTTCTTGGACTTAGAATAAATGTGTTTAGACATGCTAGAGAAGTTTTCAGCTGTTTTTAAAAAATAAATTTTCAACCCCCTTTTCTTTCTTTTTTCCTTCTGGAATTCCAATTATTCTTGTGTTTGGCTATTTGAGTGAGTCCGATACATCATGCAACCATGTGCATGAGCAGGGGAGGGGTAGAGGGAGAAGTAAAGGGAGAATCCCAAGGAGGCTCTGCACTGTCAGAACAAAACTTAAAATGGGTCTTGACTCCGCAACCATAAGATCATGACCTAAACCAAATCAAGAGTCATATGCTTAACCGACTGAGCCATCCAGATTCCCTTACTAAGGAGATTCTCCTTAAGTGGGGTATTTTCAAAGTGTTATTGGCAGACTTACTACTGAAGTCCTGAGGCAAACAGTAGGAACTATTTTCCTTTAATGCCCTTTGATATTCTTAACTGCTTTTATCTCTCTCTTCTGCCTCACCACAGTTATGAAGTTCCTTTCTTAGAAATAACGGTTCTGATGGATAAAAATGGGTTTCTTTAGCTGTAACCTACACAACTGAGGTATCCAGGCATTCACTTACCACTTTCAACCTTCTCCGTGAGAGAAGTCATCACTATTGGTGCTGGAAAACTTAGTCCTGTGCGTTTTTTCACCTGGGAAAGTGAGTAGCTCTGGCACATTTTTTCCCTCTCTTTCCCATCCAAACTCACCTCTCTGGGGCAGGTTTGCCCCATAGGTGAAGTACTATGGGCCTTCAGAGAAGGAAACAGTACCATGGTGACAGGTGTGTGTGTGTGTGTGTGTGTGTGTGTGTGTGTGTGTGTAGTTACTAAGATCTTGTCCACAGCCCTTACTAAGATCTTATTTTTGGATGCAATGGTGGGCAGGAGTTCTTTATGATCCCTTGGAATAGGGTGCTGAGGTACGCTTGTTTACATATGGATGTCTAATTAGTTGTTTAAAAAAAAGTAGATAGAAAGGTATTATGACTTAGGATACCATGATGCTGCCATCACTCTTAAGATTCATTTTGATTTCCCTTTTGATTTTTTTATTTATTCAGTAAACTGTGGTTTTATTTACACATATTTGTGAAATTTTCCATTTTACTCCTGTTACTATTTTCTAGTTTCATAGCACTGTGCTCAGAAAATATACATGATATGATTTTGAAAGTCTTAAAATTAAATCTTGTTATGCGGTTTAACATATAATCTATCCTGGACAATGTTTTATGTGCACTTCAGAAGAAAATGTATTCTGTTGCTATTAGATGAAGTGTTTTGCATATGTCTTTAGTTCCATTTGATCTATAATGCTATTTGGACTGTTGTTTCATCATTATATTTTTGTCTAGATAATTTATTTATTATTGAAAGTAGGGTATTGATGTCACTTACAATTATTTTATTGCTCTATGTTTCTCACTTCAAATATGTTAGTATTTTTTTCATGTATTCAGGCACACCAATGTTCAGTGTACAGATTACTTATTGTTAAATCTTCTTGAATTAACAAATTTATTATTGCATAGTGACAATCTGTCAAATGATTGTCAAGTGATTATACAGTGACAGTCTATCAAAATGATAGATTTGGGCTGTAATATTTTTTATGATTTAAATTTAATCGCCTCTGTTCTATTTCGACTACTATTTGCCTATCTTATTATGTCCTTTAACTTTCTACTCCTGTGTACCTTTAATGCTACATTGAATCTCTTGTATGCAGAATTTGTGTATGTGTTTTGTTTTGTTTTGTTTTTCCATTCAGCTACTCTGGGTCTTTAAATTACCTTTAAAGTAATTAATGATATTTAAGTAATTATTATTATCTTTTTGTCAATTTTTTGACTGTTTTTTAGTTCCATTTTTCCTTTATTTCTCTCACTGTTTTATTTTGTGATTTTTGTTTTTGGAGTGATATACCTTGCTTCCTTTCTCTTTGTCTAGCCAGGTTATTTATGATAAGAAACTCAGGCATTTGAGATGGTCTTACCCAAAAGGTAAATTTTTGTTCCTTTCTTGCTATTTTCAATGAATTTTTGTCTTAATTGTGATAAGCACCAGATATTGTATGGAAATGAGTCACTATATTATACACCTGAAACCAATATTGTACTGTATGCTAACTAACTGGAATTTTAATAAAAACATAAAAAAAGAATGCTGACAACAGACCAAGTCAGTATTTATAACACAGTGTACATTCATCATTCAATACTTTCAGGTTGATCACATGAATTAATCAACTTTATAATCTTATTTGGTATCTACAGATTTAGAGTTCACTATTTAGCGATAAGTGCGACCAAGTTATTATTAATCTTAAAAAATGAATTTTTGGGGCGCCTGGATGGCGCAGTCGGTTAAGCACCCGACTTCAGCCAGGTCACGATCTCGCGGTCCGTGAGTTCGAGCCTCGCGTCAGGCTCTGGGCTGATGGCTCGGAGCCTGGAGTCTGTTTCCGATTCTGTGTCTCCCTCTCTCTCTGCCCCTCCCCCGTTCATGCTCTGTCTCTCTCTGTCCCAAAAATAAATAAAAAACGTTGAAAAAAAAATGAATTTTTGCCTTAAGTTTTCACAATTTTGTATATATTTGTTGGTTGGAAGCTATTTTAGTTTAATCTGTTTCATATTTAATCAATCTGCTTGAATTTGTAGTCTTATGTCATTTGCCAAGTTGGGAAATTTTTAGTCACTATTAATTTTGTTACTTTTTCA